>NC_056731.1:104293151-104340651 GCF_019279795.1 Protopterus annectens | reverse complement strand
AAGAACATAGTGCATTCAGTAGATAACTAGCATCTGTTCCATCCATAAAGTCATAGCAGATATTAACAATTGTTACAATAAGAAGTTACTGCCGTATAATAAGTAGATAGGCATGGAAGTATCAGAGCTTGCTATAATCAAAAGTAGTTTGTGGGGTGGAAGAGAGGTAGAGAGTAGATGGAGTGGGAGAAGTTAGAGGGGAGAGTTACAAGGGCATAGCCAGCATGTTTTTAGGTGCGCTTTAAGTAAAGCTTTGAAGTGGGTGCATGATGGTGTAAAGGTTATTGTGGAGGGGATGGTGTTCCATAATTTGGCTATAGCGCTGGAGAATAGTGCTTCTCCAGCAGTGTTATTGGCTCTAGTAACCTGTAATTGATTTTTGTTGCAGGATCGTAGTGGTCTGTTGGTGAGATAGGGTTGGAGTAGATTCGGGAGGGATGGGACCTTTAGAGGATGGTTTACTAGTTTGTGGGCGACTGCAAGTTGATACCATTGAAGGAGGTGAGGGAGTTCTACCCAGCCTAGTTCAGTAAGTGAGAGACAGTGGTGACTGCGGTAGGATGCCCTGGTGGAGAATTTGGCGATTTTGTTGTAGCAGGTCTCGAGTTTATTTAGATCGCATTGCCTTAAATTGGTATATATTGGAGAGGCATAAAGTAGGGTGGAGATAAGGTGTGAATTTGCAACTAAAATCCTAGCTGCTTTGGCGAGGAGTTGCTTATTTATGTATAAGGCTCCTAGTTTTTTGTGGACTTTTTTATGGTCATGGATATGTGAATGTTAAATTTGAGATTGTTGTCTATTTCAACTCCTAGCAATTTGGTGTGATCTGCTGGGTGGATAGTGGTGTTGTCTTTTGCTGTGATGTTAAAGTGAGAGTTGTTTTGTGTATGTTTGGTGGGTTCAAAGATTAGGAGTTTAGTTTTGTTTGGGTTGAGTACTAACTGGGCATCGGATAGCCAAGTTTCAACAGAGGAAAAGGCATCCTGTGTAACCTTTTGCAGTTCAGATAGGGACTTTGCTGAGCAGATGATGTTTAAGTCATCTGCATATTGTACGAGTGTGCCATGTTTGGTGGCAGAGGCTAGATTATTAGTGAAAATAGAGAAGAGTAGGGGTCCAAGGATGGATCCTTGGGGAACACCAATAGATACAGGTAGTGGGGAGATATGTCATTTTGCCATACGATGGATTGATGGTGGTCAGACAGGTAACCCTAAAACCAGTTGGTGACTGATTGAGAGAAGGATAGGTTAGAGTACAGAGATGAGTTGTTTGTGTGGGACCATGTCAAATGCTTTAGATAGGTCTAGGAAAGTAGCAGAGGAGAGATAGCCATTGTTTTTATGGTGAAGGATAGTGTTAGTAAAAGAGAGTAAGCCAGTGGTGGTGCTATGGTTGCTTGGTAGTATGAGAAAGGTGCTAACATGATAGACAAAGTAACACTAAAATTTAATATGTGCCATGTATATTTACTGAAGATTTATGTTATATGGTTATTTATGAAAATGTAAGTTTTCTGTGTTTTTGTTAATGTTTCAGAAATCACTTTTTAAAAAAATAATGCATGGAATGATATGAAAGACAAAATCTTTGATAAAAAAACAGAAACTATCACTGTTTATTGTTGCTTTTAAACGTATTTATGAAAATATGTGTGTGTTTGTGCTATGAATGTGTGTATATGGAGTGTGCGCATGTTTATAAAGACTAGCATTTTCTCCAGAATGAGTTTTCTGTGTTGCATCCACTGAGTGCCCGGGATAAGTTGCATGTATTCCATGAACCTGATCAGGATAAAGCAGGAATCAAAGACTGATGATGTATAGCATCATATGAAATATCATTACCATGGACGACAAAATAGCCATTTAATACTTTGTATACAACATGCGCAATTTCTGAGATAATGAAATGGAGTTTTTTTATCTCAAAGTGATTTTAGTTTGGTTTGAAACATAAATGAAATAACTTCTTATAAGCTTATAATACTCTTACAATGACACATTTGCACAAAAAGGCTCTACTGTTTATATCGTTTTGTTAGCATTTATTTTCCAGGAGATATTATCATTTATTTATTACATATTTACTGCATTTAATTTTACCTGAGAATTTCAAGATTCACCATTAGGAGTATATTGATGTAAGTGGCATAATTTTCCAACAACAGCTGTACAAAGAGTTAAGGACATTTTTGGAGTCATAATATCATTTGCACTTATATAGCTCCTTTTAACTTCTTATCTTACCTGTGTTTTTTTTTTTTTTGGCTTGGTAACTTTTTGTTAGATTTTGATAATGGATCATCATTTCTTCATATTGACTGGTGATTGTTAAGACATGGACTATTATTTTTTTCCACTTCTGTTGAATACCTTAAGGTTGCCTTCACAATTGGGAATATGTGGAGACATGGAGCAGTGGCATATGATCCCATCAGGAATGCACCCATAAAGTGGGGGAAATCCCAGTTAGAATCACTGGGGTGAAGCTATGTCATTACATGTATGCCCCATGGTACCTAAGGAGCTTTTAAATAGTACATACTCATATGCATCAGACGTGTGTAAGTATACACATGTATGGCTGATCGTAGATAATTGTATATTTGTACTTTTATTTTTTTCTTCCTTCATTCCCCCTGCATGACTAGTAATTTCAGTGTATCTGACTTCCATTATCCTTCAGGTAGAAGTAAGTATAGCTAATCTTTCCTTCTTCACTTTTCTGTTTCTCCTCTCACTATCCCCGTCTCCTCAACTCTAATCAAAGAAAAAGAAGTATTGTTGTATCAAACCATTTGGTGTTTTACAGTCTAATAGTAGGTTTTAAAATGTTTATCATATATTGAATTGATGAGTATGAATTATTTTAGTTCTGAATTATTAAAACATGTTTATTGCCTTCATCAGTTTATATATTATCTGCTTTATCTCTTTAAATAGTGTATGCTATTGAGTTATTTTATGTCTTCTTCATTATTGTCACTGTCCTACTTTGGACACAATAGAAGAGTCTTTATGGGTTCTGTTCAAGCAGTTTATTTTATACAAACACGTCACAATAGAAGTTTACAGATTTTAACTTAAATAACTTATATACAAACTGCAATCATACATGCTTACTCTCTGATTGCACTCTCAAAATGGCACTAGGAATAGCACATGCCTGACATTTATACATGCACCAATAAAAAAGGAGTGAGTCCGGAAAGTAGAAACTGGAAATCCAAAACTGGACAATAGAAGGTATACCAGACTACTCGTAACTGATGAAAACAGACTCCTCTCTTTAACAGTATGTAGTATACTATTAAAGAGAGGAGTCTGTTTTCATCAGTTACGAGTAGTTTGGTGTACCTTCTATTGTCCAGTTTTTGGTATTTATACATGCATGTTACATCTTTGACATGCTTCTTAAAGACACGGCACACAGCACGTGCACTCTGAGCTACAATTTTCTTTTTTTTTTTGTCTTTTCTTCATAAAATTTTGAAATTAATTATTTACTGACTGAGCTTCTGAAAGGCATGTATAGTGTTATTCTTCTTTGGCTTCGTATAACTGTAAAGTATGTAATCCATTTTAATTTTATGCTGACTAGACATACATGACAAGCCAATCTATATATAGTTTTCTCTCTCATGCTAATAACATTTCTAAGTAATTTATTTTAAAGATCCCTTGGCACTTATTGAAAAGAATAGCGCGACTTCCCTGATGCCATGACTTTATTTTTCCTAGACAGTATGAATTCCACCTCATATATTAACTAAAAATAGGCCATAAGCCTAATAGAACTAATCTGGACAGTAAAACAAATAAAACATATAACAAAAAGCATTATGCCTGGTAACACAGAGGATTAAGACTATAATATCCTGACAAACTGCTTCCTGTAATCAATAGTTTGATTGACTCTGCCTGCTGTGTGGCTCTGGGTAGTCACTTAACTAGACAGTGCTCTAGAGGAAACGAGAAGCTGGACTAGGCCCTTCAGTGCTTTGTGGACCTCATGCCTATAAAACTAACACACAACCACAAAATTAACTCCACTGTCATGACCATTCCTTCTTAGTAATAGGATTAAGTAGATAAAATTAATTTCCAGCCTCTCTTTAGAGAATGTCAAAATTTAAAAGATTCTTCACCTAACAAATCAACACCTCATACACAGATATAAATATTGGTGTTTCAGCCCTATTAATTGGATCACCTACCACCTTACACCTTTTAATGAGATAATTATCCCACTAACAATGGTAAAAGAAATTTCAAATTTCATTAGCTCCAGCTTCTGTTAATCTATATTCAGAAAAGAACATTTTGCAGTCATGACAGTCAAAGGCACTGCAGTGTGTGTATGGTTCAGATATTTACTTTTATTTTGTTTTTGAATATGTTATCTATTGATCAGCATTTTATACGCTGTTAAACCATTTTCCTTATTTAATAACTTACTATCCTTTTTACACATGGTACATCTGAGATGGGCCCATTTGCAGCAGTCTGTTATCCTGGTCAGCAAACAGTAAATGAAAAACAAAATGTAACTGGAGCTGAAGAGGTATAGAAACAACCGACAATAGGACATAATACATCAGAAAACCATTGCAGGTCTAACTGACTTAAGGGGGTCACTTTAAAAGCAATAGAATCAGGAAACTCAGTATCCGCGATGGTGAAGCAGTAGCATTGTTGCCTCACAGCAAGTGGTTCTCCTGTTCGATTCTCGGCTGGAGTGCCTTCTGTGTGGAGTCTGCATGTTCTCCCCATGGTCGAGTGGCCTCCGAAAGACATGTGTGAATGGGTGTGCCTTTGCTGAAGGTTGGGCATTGGGCTGGCAACTCGGCACCATAAAAATCTACTGCCAACCATTAGCGGACCGGAGTTCCGCTGAGGCAACCCCTAACCGGGAATAGCCGAAAAGACAAACAAGAATCAGGAAACTCAGTAGTACTTAAAGAGACTGAAGCAGCTAAGCTGCATCAGACATAATGGAGCCATGGGATCCATATAAAAAGTGCAGTAATCAGGATCCCCCACCACTGCTAAAAGATTTTGCAGTCCACATACAAAGTTAACAAACTGAATAGCTTTCCAGAAAGTTTTATAGAACTAGGAGCCTACAGATGAAGCATTGAACTTAGAGAAGTACTGGAAGAAACAGCATAAACAGGATGCCAGCATGAAGTTTAATAAAATCTGGATCTTGGTATGGTTAATGTTTTGAATGGACTCTCAGCAGAGTTATCTAAAGCACACTATTTTGACAGATTTACAGATCTGTGAGGAACAAGTTCTTTTTAGAGAAATATAAGATCCCATTTCTTAATTGTTAGTGAACTTTTCTAAGTTTTGCCTTTGTACTTGTGTGTTGGATTTATCACTATCCCCAGGATTCAATAAAGCCTACACTAAGTGTACAGTAAGTATACATTATTCTGAGTGAACAGATAATACAGACATAACTCACATCTTCGTCCTAATTTTAGTTTTCCTACTGATATTCTTGAAGCTTTAAATACTGACAGGGATTCAGAAAGGTTACCACAAAGTGTAGACTACGTGTAAACTTAGTGTAATCTTTCTTAGTGAGTAGAAAGCACAAAAAATGTGACAACAATTTTATTTAATACATAATATGTACATAGTGTAGGCTTTATTGAATCTGGCCCTATTTCTTTTTTACTGACATTATGAAATGCTTTTGAATTTTAAGTGCACAGCCTTAACTATAGTCCTTTGGTTCTTTTTCCATTGCACCTATTGCTACACATCTGAATTTTAACCATCAAAAGTAATGCACATAATTTCCATGTACGTGAGTAATGTTACAAGTCATTGTTTGTTTTAGCCAAAAGCTGGCTGCTACGGTTCTGTTCCTTTTTGTGACTGGAGAAGCTAAAAACTATAGAGGCTCTTATTGTACCTAAAGAAAACCCTTGTAAACCCAAGGAGAGCATGCAACATTTCACAACGACAGTCAGTAGGAGTCAAACATGAACTTATCCATTGTATTCATGATATGTTTTGCTCTGTATTATTGTAAACTTGTCTCTACTTGTATGTCTGTTTGGGACTTTTCCCCTCGGGTCTCCATTGAAAAAGGATAAATTCTTACCCAGCTGGACCAACCCGGTTAACAAATGCAAAATAATAATAATAATAATAATAATAATAATAATAATAATAATAATACTTCCAAGCCAGCATGCTATCCTTAGCAGCCCAATGGGAAATTTCCTGCATAAAATGTCCACAAGGAGCTGTTATTTTCTTGGTAAAGGATGTGGTGTTAGTGGCACAATAGGTAGCACTCCCACCTGTGGTGAAAAGGCTGTGGGTTCTACTTTCACACAAAGATGGACTGGTGACACTGCAGCGCAGTATAAGGGGGCTGCTGCACTCTTGACTGTGTTATTCTTCATATGAGATGCTGAACCAAGGTCCCATCTGAGTTGGAAGTAGCTCAAGTAGATATAAAAGATCCCACGGCACCTATTGAAAAGAGTGGGGGTCTTTTAATTAACACAACATAAAACATTATTTATATATTTATAAACACACACACACACACACACACACACACACACACATATATATATATATATATATATATATATATATATATATCCACATTTCCATTTCTTAGTAGTTTTAATTTTTAATTCCATAATTGACCCCCCACTCTTTCCACAACCATAATCTTTTTATTTTGGTAATATATCTGCCAAAATCAATTTCACATTAAACGCAATTTCTTTCACTCTTTCATTACAAATAATTCGTATTACAAAAAATAAAATTGTATTTACCATTCTCACACATTCTTTCTTCTAATTCTTAAAATATCCATACATAATCATATCAATATCTATATTATGTCATTAATATTCTCAAAATTCTTCAGCAACTTTTTACAAAGTTTCACCACTTTTACACTTCAAAAAATGTCCTCTGTTGTCTCTTCCTCCCCACACAATAAACAGATTATTTTCATTTTCTTTTTATAAAGCATATTCCCCTTTACTGGTAACTTATTTATTACCAGTCTCCACAGGAAATCCTAATACTCTACTATCCTACACATCACTTTTTCCTTACTTTAATGACTTTAATCACTTCTTCTGGTACATTTTCCCATTGAATTACATAATAATATTGTTTCATCACATGTTTATATCACATCCTTCTACCTTCCTCTACATCATTATTTTTTTATTTTCCATGTTAGTATTTTTCTAGATCATTTTAAATTTCTTCATTCATATATTCTTTTTCAGTTTTTCTAATTTTCATAATTTCCCATAATTTTGTACTTATATTTAAACATTCTCACTACTTAATTCTCATTCTCACTACTTAATTAACATTCTCACTACTTAATTCTCATTCTCACTACTTAATTCTCATTCTCAGTACTTAATTAACATTCTCACTACTTAAATAACATTCTCACTACTTAATTCTCATTCTCACTACTTAATTAACATTCTCACTACTTAAATAACATTCTCACTACTTAATTCTCATTCTCACTACTTAATTAACATTCTCACTACTTAATTAACATTCTCACTACTTAATTCTCATTCTCACTACTTAATTAACATTCTCACTACTTAATTCTCATTCTCACTACTTAATTAACATTCTCACTACTTAAATAACATTCTTACTACTTAATTCTCATTCTCACTACTTAATTCTCATTCTCACTACTTAAATAACATTCTCACTACTTAATTCTCATTCTCACTACTTAATTCTCATTCTCTTCCTTTACCCATATACATACTATATACGGGTTCCTATTAGTATGACAAAAACGCATTTTGTCAAATGCGTTTTCGTCGACACATGTAGAGCAAACAGACAAAACAGCAAAGTGGCTGTTCAGCGAATTCTTTCCCTGGGAAAGAAATCGCTTGACCGCTTTGTTGTTTTGCCGTGTTCTGAAGTGTAGTGTGGTCCCTTGTCCGGTATAGCTCCTGAGTGTGAATGTGCAACAGTTACTGACCTTAGGGTTAGGGTGCGGGTTAAGGTAAGTGCATATGTATGAAAGTGTTTACTGTTTTTTATTTTGTGTTAGATGTATGGTTGAGTTACATGTGTATGTGTTTTTCAGCTGTGTACTTTTGCTTTGGGGTGGTAGAATTAGGGTTAAGGTAAGTGTGTAT
The DNA here is from genome assembly GCF_019279795.1 of Protopterus annectens. Classification (NCBI taxonomy): domain Eukaryota; kingdom Metazoa; phylum Chordata; order Ceratodontiformes; family Protopteridae; genus Protopterus; species Protopterus annectens. Next base: position 104,332,466 of record NC_056731.1, on the reverse strand, counting down.
GTGTTTGGAACTGTTTATGTAAATGTGTGGGAGTTACTGACCTTAGGGTTAGGGTGCAGGTTAAGGTAAGTGCATATGGTTTAAAATGTTTACTGTTTTTTTATTTTCGTTAGATGTATGGTTGGGTTATGTGCATATGTGTATTTAGTTGTTTACTGGTTTTTGGGGGGGTATAATTGGGTTAGGGTATGTGTGTATGTGTTTGGTATGTTTAATGTTTTTTTTGGGGGGGAGGGTTGGAACAGCGATTTCTTTCCCTAGGAATGAAATCTCTGTTCTGTGGTTTTGACATTTTCAGCTTTCACTGAAAATGTGTCGATGAAACATCATTCACTGTTTTTAGTGTTTAATGTTTCAATATAGACCCCTATATACAATATAAAAGAAGCAGAATACACAATTGGATTTAGCAACTCCAACTTCCCCTTCATCTTTACTTATATAAAACAAATCTCTTTTTACTGGGTTTAATCTTGAACCTCATATGAATGAAAACATCAGTTGCACAATTTCATTTTCATATTTTACTGGGAGCATATAACCATTTGACATACATGCTATTTTTTAATTAATGCCAAATTCAAAAATGAACATTTTTTTCTGAATAGTACTCTATACATCCTCCACAGAAGAGTTATTTCTTTCATTTCTTTTATCAACCTTTCCCAGAGCATCACAATTATATAATTTTCCCAAATTTTATTCCTAACAAAAATACTTCATTCATGAAAAATACACCCCTAAGTGTCACTATATCTCCCAAACCTTCACTTTTATCTTTATTCAAGATCATTCCCATTTCCTTTAAATATCCATTCAGACAAACCATCACTCCTCTCATATTTTGTTCTTTGCAACTACAAGTATATTGTCCACATTATGTCAGATCTACTGGTATCACCACCTCCTTTTGCATCAAACATCTAGCATCTTTCATTTTATAAGCTACTTCACTCATTATTGAATTTATCACCAATGCAAACAATATTCTATTCACGGGACAGCCTTGTCTTATACCACACATCATGCATATTTCTTTATTCAGCCACCCATTCACTAACACTCTCACTCTATTATTTTTATATGCCAACATTCACACTGTCCTAATTCTGTTACCTATTCCATACTTCTCCATAACATTCCCTAAAGCGTCATGTCCTGCGGTATAAAATGCCTTGCTATTATCACCTACCATAAGTTTCACATCTTCCCTTTTATTTATGAAATCATTCACAATTTCTCTCACAGCCAATAACAATTCTTGACATCCATTTCCTTTTATACTATCTATATATATATATATATATATATATATATATATATATATATATATGTGTGTGTGTGTGTGTGTGTGTGAGTGTGTATACTTTCTGTATATATATCCCTCATCTCTCCTTCTATTCTTCTCTGTATAATTCCCTTAAACATTTATAATTTCTGTCATTTAGTATGATAGGTCTCCAATTTTTAATTTCATTCTTTTAATGTTTCTTCTACATAAACTTTAACATCCCACTACATTTTATTTTATTTATTTTACATTTGTTGACCAGGAAAGTCCGACTGGATGTATGTCCATTTTCAGCGGAGGCCTGGAGAGAAGAGCTTCACAGTTAAATTTTAAGCAAAATATAAGGTGTATACAGAAGCACTCAAATTTACATAGATAGTACCAAACTTAACACTGACTAGTAACATAGCATTGAAGCTTAACATTTAACATATTTACATAGACTGGACACATCTTTTATGGTTTTAGGTTGAGGCATTACATAATGATGAACATTATTAGTTGGGGCTGCATTTTTTGCTTTATACAGGTGACTTGTGAGCAAGTTAGCCACAGCAGGGAGTATAGCAACAAAGAGAGCAAAGACTAGACATAGTAGGGAGTATAGCAGCAAGAGAAGAGACAGAGATGGGAAATTGGATAACAGGTTAAGTAAGAAAAGCAGGAGGAGTAAGTAGCTTAAGTATAGAGTAAGAGTAGAGGTGTAAAGAGAAAAGTGTAGTGGGTAGATAGCAGTGTCCTAGCAGTGATATATGGGTATTGACTAAGGGGTTAGAATTAGAGCTGGAAATGGAAGGAAGCTAGAGAATTTGTATTCTTTTGGTGATGAAGCTGAAGTCAGAGGGCAAGAGTAAGGGGAGAGGGTGGGGGTCAGCCAGGTGGGGAACATGTGAATATCCATGTGTGATTTAGGTGTTCTTTCAGGAGTCGTTTAAATGTAATCTTTGAGCCTGCTGAGGTAATAGCAGTAGGTAGGATGTTCCATATTTTGCCTATGTAGTTAGTGAAGAGGGAGTCTCCTGCTGTGTTGTTTGTCTTGGTGACCTTGATTAGTTTTTTGTGGATATTTTTACTGGTTTGATTTATGTTGTATCTTTCGGCTTTTCCTGGTTAGGGGTTGCCACAGCGGAACTCCGGTCCGCTAATGATTGGCAGTAGATTTTTACGTACCGAGTTGTCAGCTCTGACGCACAACCTTCAACGAAGGTACGCCCATTCACGCATGTCTCCACACAGAAGACACTTTAGCTGAGAATCTAACAGGACAATGTCTTACTGTGAGGCGACAACGCTACCGCAGCACCACCACCGCAGTTACTGGTTTGATTTATACACTGATTAAATTTGAGGTTATTATCAATGGCCACTCCTAGCAATTTAGTGTGAGTGTCGGGAGATGATAGTCCCATCCCTGGACACAATATTAAATGAGCTGGGTATTGTGGTAGATTTGTTAGGTGTAAATAGCAACAGTTTGTTTTTTTGGGATTCGGTATTAGGGTTTTGTTAAAAAAACAGTTTTTGGTAGTATGGAAGGCTTTTTGGGTTATAGGGAGGAGTTGCTGAGGATCCTGAACAGACAAGTGTTGAGTCATCAGCGTATTGTATAACTGCTGCATCTTGACAGATGCTGTGGAGGTTATTGGTGAAAACGGAGAATAGGAGGGGATCTAAAATCGAACCTTGTGGGACTCCTGTCTGATGGGTAGCAGTGTGGATACGTTGTTGTCCCAACAAACTGCTTGTTGTCTTCCTTGTAACTAGTTCTGAAACCAGGCTAATGCTTGGTTACTAAAGCCAAGGCCAATAAGGGCTTGTACTAGTTTAAGATGGTTGACCATATCAAAGGCCTTTGATAGGTCCAAGAATATGGCAGAAGTTGAATTGGGTAGCCCATCCGAAAGTTTCTCTTTTTCACACAGCCTGCATTCACCAACACACCTTCTTGCTATATGTCCTTTCTCCCAATGCTGGTTGCATTGTATCTTGTCACAATCATTATTTAAATGAGAAAGGTCCACACAAAAGAAACATGATTTAGGCTGTCCAGAATATCTTAATGACTTTCTATTTATTACCAGATACAAAAATAACACTTGGGAAGTATTTCACCATGTTTTTTTTTCACATTTCAGAACAGCTTCCAACCTCTACCCTTCATTCCATATGTTTCTCTCATGTCTTACTTTCAAAATGTTATCAACAGTTTCACACAAACCTTGCATATATTTTTACCATCTTCTTCTAATTCTGCAATTCTAAACCTCAAAGTAACATTTTTTAACATTTAATTGTTCCATGGATAAATGTCCTTCTTTCTGTCTTACAGTTCCAGAAATGTCATCATCAGTCTTTCAGTTTCACATGTTAGAACACAAAAAGTATCAGTTCCTATATTGTTAAAGACTGAATTTATTGAGTTTTAAAACCCAAAACAGTTACCAAATCATCCCATGCATAATATTTGTCTATTATAGTCTCATTTTTGTTCTTATTCTCACAGCTGGTCTTTTCTTGTTTTTAAAACAGTTTTGCTTATAGTTTGCTGCGTATAGTTTGTTACTTATAGTTTGTTGCTTATACTTTGTTACTTATAGTTTGTTGCTTATAGTTTGTTACTTATAGTTTGTTGCTTATAGTTTGTTACTTATAGTTTGCTGCTTATAGTTTGTTACTTATAGTTTGCTGCTTATAGTTTGTTACTTACAGTTTGTTACTTATAGTTTGCTACTTACAGTTTGTTGCTTATAGTTTGTTACTTACAGTTTGTTGCTTATAGTTTGTTACTTATAGTTTGTTGCTTATAGTTTGTTACTTATAGTTTGTTGCTTATAGTTTGTTACTTACAGTTTGTTGCTTATAGTTTGTTACTTATAGTTTGTTGCTTATAGTTTGTTACTTATAGTTTGTTGCTTATAGTTTGTTACTTACAGTTTGTTGCTTATAGTTTGTTACTTATAGTTTGTTGCTTATAGTTTGTTACTTACAGTTTGTTGCTTATAGTTTGTTACTTATAGTTTGTTGCTTATAGTTTGTTACTTACAGTTTGTTGCTTATAGTTTGTTACTTATAGTTTGTTGTTTATAGTTTATTGCTTATAGTTTGTTGCTTATAGTTTGTTACTTATAGTTTGTTGCTTATAGTTTGTTACTTACAGTTTGTTGCTTATAGTTTGTTACTTATAGTTTGTTGCTTATAGTTTGTTACTTATAGTTTGTTGCTTATAGTTTGTTACTTACAGTTTGTTGCTTATAGTTTGTTACTTATAGTTTGTTACTTATAGTTTGTTGCTGCTCTCCTTTTTTACTTTCTGTCACTGCTGCGTAAGTTTAACTGCTGCATTCTCCACTGCCACATGACCTGTTTCCTTCTCCACATTACTATCCTCAGTACTTATGAAAAAGTTATTTGCCATCTCACCTCATGAAACAGAGGAACTGTCTCCTGGATCATCCTGCTTGATTATTTTTAACAGAAACCCTCCTGACACCAGTTCTATTAGCTGCACAATTTTAATGGACTTATTTACTTCATTTTCCACTGAGATAGCTAAATGCTATCATCCACTACACAGGAATCTTCATCTTTATCTGCCTTCTTATTGTCCTGTCCAAACAAAATTTTCTCTAATTTCTCATTTCCATCTTCAAACTCACTATAGCTTTTCTGTCATCCTGCATGCTGCTGCTTTTCCATAGATTTCTTACTTGCTGCTGTAGCAGCCCTCCTGCACCATCTAGCGGCTCTAAAGAGAAAAGAGTAGGGGAAATTCTCTGATACGCTGGCTAAATTTCCTCAAGTAGTATAAATGGCAGCTTGTGTCTCCCTTGAAAAGAGGTCAGTAGCCTACTGAATCTAACCCAGTCAACAAAGGATGAATAAAAATATAAAATTAAATGACAAGCTTTTGTTTTGGAAGGAGAGCTGTACAAAGGATAACAAAGGATAAATAAAAAATAAAATTGAACGACAAGTTTTTGTTTTGGAAGATGAGCTATACAAGAGTCAGGGCAAGGGTATGCGTTGTTGTTTATATATATATATATATATATATATATATATATATATATATATATATATATATATATACATACACACACACTATTTTAGGCATTCAATGGGGTGGCCACGGTGGTGCAGCAGTTAGCGTTGTCACTTCACAGTAAGAGGTTCTCCGGGTCATGTAGGTTTCCTCTGGGTGCTCTGGTTTCCTCCCAAAGACATGCTGTAGGTGGATTGGAAACTCTAAATTGGCCGTAGGCATGAGTGCATGCATGTGTATGCCTTCTGTGGAAGGTTGGGTGCCAGGCTGGCAACTCGACACTGTAAAACTCCACTGCCAATCCTGAACGGACATGTAATCTGCTGTGACGACCCCTAACTGGGAAAAAGCTGAAAGAAGAAGAACTACTATCTCAGTACATATGTGTTTTTTGTAAACACAGAGTGCATTCTGCCTTAACATCTTTTTACGTCAGCACATATGCGGAAGGAATCTACATTCTCTCTCTCTCTCTCTCTCTCTCATGAGGGGAAGGGAGTGCCATCTATTGAATTCCTCATTATCTTATGCCAGGACTAGGTCTGATGTATGGGCATCTGAACAAGAGGAGGAAGACTGGTAACATTATGACAGCAAATAAACATGGCAGGCTTTCACTGCCATTTTTGATTAGATTACAGTTATTTATAGAGGCCAGTGGGGTGGGGCGTCCAGGAAACAGTGGATACTCTTCTGCTCTTACAGTACCAACAATGTAAATTAATTTTAATTTATCTTTTTGGTAATTTCATTTTTCTAGAAATACTGACATGCAGATGATGCAAATTAATACATGGGAATGTTGCAGGAAGTGATACAAGTTCATAAATTATTACTGTGGTAATAGTATCAAGGAGATTTAGGTCAGATTATTTTTGTTAGCTTTATTTTATTAGGATTCCTGTTTTAATTTATTTTGTTTTATTTTATGCAATTTGAATAAAGTACTCCCGCTGTTAAAATACATTCACTCGGATCTTTAATATCTGTCTAAACTACCAGCATATAAATCTGTAGGATTTCTGTTTACTGTTCATTCAAAGGGCAACAAAACAGCAGTACAGCAACACCCTCATACTGTAGTACAGGTCTAGCTTTAGAATATGAAGCTGAGTGGCCAGGGTGGGAATAAAATCTGAATGCCCAGATCATTAAAAATCTGTATGAGACCATCTGCGCCATCAGACTGAGACTTAAAATGGGATAGGAGCCATTGAAAGGCTAACAAGGACCAACTGAATCAAGATTTATGGAAATTAACACAGTTAATAGGCTCATCAGGATTAACAATGCCAACACACATGCACCACAACAGAAACAGGGGTCAGATGAACTTGAGGCATAATTACTACCTCTAAAACACAAAGCAGGACTGTAGTAATAATCACTAATGTTCCCGGACAGAAAATCCTTTCCTTCGGATTTACAGGCTTGATGGCCTCCTGCAGAAATAATGGACTAAGAGAATCCACAGCAGGATCACCATAACTGCATCTCCATCAGAACTGATAAATTAAGAGGTGCATGGCAGGATTAATGCAGAAAATAGCCTTCTTCCCGTCAGGGTTAACAGAGTCACAAAAACAAGGGTGACAGACTTGTGACACTCAAGTTAGATTTCTTGAGCTAAATATCCCTGTGCATTACTGTGACTGGCCTTTGTAAGATGTATTTGTGTATATATATATATATATATATATATATATATATATATATATATTATGGACAGCCAGATTTGATAAAGAATTTTAAGGGAGCTGCATAGTTCTAATCTTTGAGGGTCATCATTCCATTTTATTCGCTGATACATGCTTAACCTTTCAAATGTAGAAAACACTTCTTTCTCTTGTTTTGAGACTGCCCAAAATATGACAAATGGCCTTGGCTGCTGTGTTTCCTCTTATATATACATTTCAGTGAAAAAAAGGATTTGTGTTTCTATAAAACTGTCCACGGTCTTGTTCTACACTTCTTTGGTATTTGGGAGAAAGTTATATCTTCTCCTACAGTTTTCTTTAAAATCCAAATCATGCAGAAGACAGTCTAAAATGGATGTTTCGCAAAGGAAGAAGAAGGTACGTTTTTTGATCATTAAACTACTAATTCAGGTAGCAACACATGGAGTGGAAAAATATTTAGGTGTTATATTTTAGATATGATAAGGTCATTTTAAACAGGAAGCCATTTATGGAAGTCATTTAACAAATGTACAGCAAAATAATTAACTTTTTGTTTGCAAATACTTTGTGGGTTGGGAGTGAGTGAGAGAGTGAGACAGAGAGAAAGTGTGTGTGTGTGTGTGTGTGTGTGTGTGTGTGTGTGTGTGTGTGTGTGTGTGTGTGTGTGTGTGTGTGTGTGTGTGTGTGTGTGTGTGTGTGTATGCGAGAGACAGAGACAAGAGAGAGAAAGTGTGTGTGTGTGTGTGTGTGTGTGTGTGTGTGTGTGTGTGTGTGTGTGTGTGTGTGTTAGAGAGAGAGAGAGACTGTACCATATAAATCAAGAAAAGAACAAAAACAGTGTATTTTTTATTTGCTTAGTAAAATTTGATTCGGATATATGGCTGTCTGAAAAAGTGATGGAGGTATAAGAACATCATTACAACAAACATGAAACTTTTTCTTATTTCTCTATCATTGCATTGACTGGATGGTTAGTATTGGTAGTAAGTGGGGAAATTCGGTCAGGATATAACAGAAACTTGTGTTTTCTTACAACACCAGGGATAAAAAACAGTGATACATGTTTTTTACATACTGTTGCACTGACAGAAATGATGAAATGGCAATGATGTAAACGTAGCATTGAGAAATGCTACAAAAATTAAGTCTATGAATTCTCACTGTGGAAGAATTAAGAAGAATTTTATCAGTTTATTTCTATTAATTTAATTTACTAGTTTTTATTTTCAATGCCGTTTTGCTTTATGGCTTTTAATTTAAATGCTCCTGCAGTTAAAACAGGTCCTGGTGGATCATGAACACCTAGTTGAAGTAGTTTCAAGTTATACAGTTAGGATTTGTATTTATCCTTCATACAAAGAGCAATACTGCAGGAGGGTAGCATTCCATCATTTCGCACAACAGTCAGTAACACCAGCAAGTGACTGGTGTGGAAAGAGATCCCACAGCATTCCAGTCTTGCAGCATTAAAATTAAGCCTGACGCTAACATAGGCACCTACAATAAAGAATGACATGGGGGCAGGAACTTGGGTTAGGCTACCAGTGAATAAGTGGAAGACATAAGCGTTACTTTTGAAAAAGCAAGCTATACCAGATTCAGATTTTAGTCTGAGTTACCAAAAAAAAAAAAAAAAACAGACTGTAGAAACATTGCAAGAGATGTCATCTGAGACTGACTTTTGAGCAATTATTTAAGTGTACACTTTTAAAATGTAAAAGGCAACATCTAATGGGCCCATCACAATATGTACACTGACATGCATGGAGCATTTCTGGATCCATTGTTTAATCCCTTTTGCATAGAGAAATTCCTATTTGTACTTAAGTGCAAAGACAGGCACTACTAACCCTATTGAGATAACACAAGCTGCTATAACATTTTCAGATGTAGGAATGTTTTAAAAATGAGGGCTGCTTTGTCCCTCTATATTTGTGGTGTTGCCAGTGCCAACTGCATCCAACCTCCTGCCATTTTTAAAACAGTGTTCGGAGGCCTTTCAGACTGCTTGATATCTTTATTCATAAATCTTATTGCCTGTCTTCTACAAACACACTAATCACCTGTACTAAATATCCACAAAAGTCTAACCCAAAACATGCTAGCATACTTCACAGACATAAGACTTTTAACAATGCCATGAGCATGTGTGCTGTGATTCTAAAATGCATATTATTTAACCACTTAGCTGTTGCAGTCCACTGTGTTCCTATATGCCAGCATTTTGTTACCCTTGAGTCATGTTCTGCTTGTGGAAGAGATGTGCTAGTCCCTTATCTAAATCCCACCTATAGTCACGTGCCTGGATCCCCTAGTGCAACATGACTTATGAGTAATATCACATTACTACTACAAATGCCTACTGGGAGGGCTTACTAATTTAAGTAGAATTATGTAACACTTATTTGACAGTAAATACTTAAATTCCTTTCTATGTCCTTATTACTCTCTACTCCATGGGAGTATCCAGTGCCCACTTCAAACAAAATTCCTACAGGGATGTCTGGCAAGCAATGATTATAAACATGTCTCATTCCTAACAGTAATGCCAAAAACCTAATAGCTGCAGATCTCTGTCTGTCATTAACTCATAGCTTATTACACTGGTTACATACATTGTTGCCTTTTCCAGTCTTTTTGGAAGAATCAGTCATCTTTCTAAGGTTTCCTTTTAGTATTCCTCAGTTTTTGTTAGTATCACTGGCCCTGTGATTTAGCACTCTTCCTATAAGCCCAACTCTCAAGATTAAATTAGAGTTCAGGTCGGTGTCCAAACCAACACACATATATGTTCACATTTGTTCTGCACAGAGCATACTGCACCAGTACTCAGGCTTTTGCCACTGTTATATTTCATCTTGTAGTTTTCCTACTAATGGGCACAAATTTATCACTGTTTACTAATTCTGTTCTGGAATTACTGGTATATTCAATTAATGCAGAGCTATATGGATCCTTGGATGTAAGCTTGATTTGAACCATGGCAACTTGGTGCTCTGCTTTATTAGTAAAATTAGACAGTAAGCATTTTTCTGAAGTTAAAAGTCATTACAAGCAGAGGCACAATCTCTGAATGGTTTATCTTATATTAGCTTCCTCTCCAGTTGGCATGGTCAGTATTATAAACACTTTTATTTAAAAGCAGAGTATAAAGCTAAAATTATGTGAGGACTTTAGTGTCAGTTCTATAACTTGTTCTCATATATAGAAAATTTTCTATCAGTCTTTAGGCACTGTTGTCATTTTATAATTACATCATAACCACATAACTAACTGGAATACCTGGACATATTTTTGGACACCGTATCACTTTTAAGGCGCCTAAATATTGTTTGATTGCATTTGTTCTTAGGAAATGGGAGTACAAAACACCATTAAAAATGAAACCTAGTAAAATAAAAGTACAAAAATAAATTGCTAAAATTCCTGTTAATTCTTATATTATGTGAATGTCAAGACAAAGTTTATTTATTTATGTTACTTTGTTTACGGTTTGTTTACCAGGATGGAGCACTGATCAAAATTCACCACTTTTAAGCCAAGCCTGGGTTGCTGTAATGCAACAATGGTTTATATGTGCATAGTTAAAGTATAATATAGCAAAAAGGCACATAACTGCTAAAAATATAAACCAATGCAGTACATAAAATCAAAGTATTATAATGATGTGACAAATAAAGTAAGTTTATAAAATCATGTGGTACAGCCAGTGAGGTGTATCGACATATTTACAAGGAGAAGTGGCAGTGTGAATCTTGGCCCTAGATAATTGTCACTGTTGAAGTGACACCCCAGCTTTCTATGTGCAAAAAATGGGAAAAGGGGTTGTGGATGGATGGATGGATCTAAACAAGGTGTTGAAGAGCTGAATTAGAATGTTTGATGAAGCAAAATGAAGTGACCTGAAGACAGGCCTTTACATTTGCTTTGTTTAGCCAAGTAGACTTTGAAATGGAGTCTGAATTTGATGTAGATGATGAGGTTTTTAAGCTCTATGGGAGTCTTTACCAGAGTCTGGGGCTAGAAGGCAGACTCTGTGGTCAGTACAGTGAAGTTTTGTTCTGAGAGTTTGGAGGTTGCTCTTGACAGGGAAAGGTTCCTGAGGTTGTAAGGATGCAGTGAGAATGGTACAACTATGTCTTGATGAAGCAGTTTGAATATGAGTGCACCAATCAGGAGGTCAGCTGTCTGTTTAACTGGGAGACATGTTGTCTTTCTGATTGTGAACCAGTGGTGTTATTGCCTAGGGGAGTTGACAGTGAACTGAGAGATTTTGCTAGATAGAGTTTGAAGGGAGGTGCAGTTCCTTTTGGATGTGGTGGCAACAAAAGGAAAACCATTTATTTATTTATTTTATTGAATTTGTTAACTGGGTAGATCACTGATCATTTCTTACCAATTTCAGTCTCCATCCAAGATCAATAATTTAACCACACATACAGAGTATATAAGATAAGAAAAACATGAAGGGACAGTGAATAAAATACAAAGAATGCACAATGCAAAGAATACAAAAGTACATAAACAGGTAAAGTGAGAGAATAAAATAACACTTGACATAGATAATATGTTTTACTGGAAGAAATAAGCAATATATATATATATATATATATATATATATATATATATATATATATATATATATATATATATATATATAATCTTGCTATATAAAAGTCTGCTGTGGGAGAACTGAAGGAGTGAAAACTGGTAGGGTAGTTGGAGTAAATTAGAGAGATCAATTGATTTAGCTTATGTGACCTGTTGGATTGCGAAGAAGATTCAACTTGATTAAGTAGATGAGAGTTTAATAGTCCACAGAACTTAGGGTGAGATGAAATGCTTTTAAGTTTGAATGGGAAGGACTCCCATAGTTTAGGACTAAGAATTGAGGAGGCATGAGCAGAGGCATGATGTTTGGAAAGAGGGATTTGTGTTAAAGGATTAGTATAATTCAGGCTTCTAGGGTTGTATATGGGGGCTTGTCTTATTAGTTTAGATGTTAAAGGAGGCACAAGTGTGTTTATGTAGGAGCTTAAAGAATTGTAAGCCTAGAAGTCAGTCTGATGTTTGCTTTACTGGGAGCCAGCTTACTTCTTCTATAGTTATACAGTGGAGTTCATTTCTTGGGGAATGAGTGTTAAATCTACTTGTTTTCTCAAGTTTGAATGGTAGTGGAGTTTTTGGCAGACGAGTTGAGACAAGAAGAAGACAGAATTTGAGTTGAGGAAATAGGAGTCCTTTCCTTTTTGCAGCTCTGGTTGGGTATATCAGAAAAAGAGAAACTCCAGTTAGGCAAATAATATATCTTTACCTATGGTCACTCTTCCTAAGGGGTGGTGAAAGCCACACACACTCTGGCTAGGCTTATAAATCCCCTAGGGCAGATAGCCTAGTATGAACCTATGAACCTTGTGGAGAAAGAAAATGAGAGATTGTACTAGACCAAAATAGTAAATAGTTGATTTCTGATCTGTTTTTCTTGATGTGACGCGAAAAGTTAAGGAACGGTTCTAGCCATATGCCAAGATATTTGAATGCTGATGTTATCTCATTCGGTATGTTATGTTCATCTCTGATATCTACTGTGTTTGGGTTTTTAGCTGCTTTTTAGTGTGTACCAAAAAATATGGATTTGGTTAACTGAATTTTTTTTTATTTTCTGGTAGGGGAAAAAGAAGAAAGTCTTTTTGCAGTAGTTTTTACAAGTGAGGGTGGTTGTTATAGGATCTACAGATGACAATGTCAAATACATACAAGATAGAGGATGGTGGGATAGACCAAAGAGAATTTTATGAAAACAGAAAAGAGAAACAGAGCCAGTATGGAGCCTTGAAGGAGTCTGGTCACTTTAGCAGAGATGGATGCTCTGATTTTCACTCTAAATGATCCAAAGGGATGGAAGTTCTTAAACTAAGATGAAGTTTGTTTACTAATACCCAGCTTGAGTAAGTGGGATAGGATTTATGTATTTATTGACATTTGATTACTAGGAAATCTGACTGGGTAGGTGTCCATTTTCAGTGAAGGCCCAGGGAGAAAAGCTCCTAAGTATTACAAAAATATTTTAAGGACAATAATTTTACAGTTATCGAGAATAATATAAAAAGATCTGCAGTTTAAGCAATTATATCAAATTAGACATAATGTGAAAACATTGGTTAAGAATGGATACAACTTATATGACAAATATTTAATATTTAGAGAATTTTTAGCCACTTTATACTGAAATTAAAGGTAATTTAGTATAATGTAAACTAAAGTGAAAGAAGAAACAGGGTTATGGCATATTTAGAAAGAGAGTCAGGGAGGGTTGTAAGGTATGAATAGGTACTTGATCATATTTAATGATATAGTTTATCCTGGGGGGGGGGGGGCAAGAACAGAGCCACATTTTGGTTAGGAAGTCTTTCAAGGACTGGAGGGAGAGAGTCAAGGTGACTTGATGGATACAGGTAAAGAGTTCCAGGCCTTAGCAACATGGTATGAATACAGACCATGTGCAACAGATTTCATAGGTTTGTAGATAGAGAGGATTTTGGTCATTGGATCATAATGACCAACTGGAAACATAGTTGTTTAGACTGGTATTTAGTGCTGTGCAAACAGATGGATGCCGGATAATTTTATACAACTAGGTGGTAAGAAGCTGTGTATATGTTAGCTGCTGAGACTGTTCTTACCAATTTAAGTCTTTTTAGTGCGATACAGTGTTGGGGTCTGAAAGGGGTATTTGCTGTAAATTCCACTTTATCATTGCATTGCTTAAGGTTTGATTTTTGTGATACCTTAAGGTTAGTAAAGTTGTGGGGAAAGGAGGTAAGTTGTGGGACATGTAGTTTAAGTTGCAGGGTGAGAACATTTTTGGCTCTGTAAAGCATCCCTAGTTTTTGTGAGGGTTTATTATGCAATTTTTATATATGCAGGTCGAATTTAAAATTATCATCCACCATCAACCCTAATAATTTGCTATGAGAAGTGACCAATGGTTGCATTATTAAGTGAGAGAGGATTTTACATTTTTTTGGGGGGGTTGAGCATGAGTCGGGAGTTAAAAAGTCACGTTTCAGTAGCTGTTAAAGCTTCCTGAGTAATTATATGGAGACATGCCAGTTTATTTGATATGCATATGTGTGTGGAGTCATCTGCATACTTTATTAGGGAGGCCTGTTGTTTGGATATGTCGAGACTGTTGTTGAGAATCTTAAAGAGCAGGGGATGAAGGACAAAGCCTTGTGGTACATCGGCAGTGACTGGGAGGTACAGAGAGAGGGAGAAGTGCCATTTTACTGACTGATACCTATTGGACAAGTAGCTTTTGAATCATAGAAGAGAGGGCTGAGATAGGCCATGTGAGGACATCTGAAGTAGAAGTTTGCTGTGACAAGCTGTGTCAAAGGCTTTAGACAAGTCTAGAAATAAGCAGGAGACTAGTCTGCCATTATCTCTAGCTTTATTGATAGCATATACAAAGGTTAGAAGTGTAGTATTAGTACTAAGGGAGGGACAGAAGCCATGTTGTGTGGGTGACAGGAGCTTTTCCTGAAGGACACAGTTCAGGAATTGTTTTTGAATACATTATTCAAGTAGTTTGGAGAGGGGGGATAAGATTGCTATAGGTCTAAAGTTTGTGATGTTTGTTGAATTTCCTTTGTATAGAGAATAATGTGTGATTTTTGTTTTCCAGAAAGAGGGAACGTGGACTTCCTGGATTGATCTGTTTAAAAGGACTGAGACGTGCAATGCTATCAGATACTTCAATTGAGCTTAAGAGTAGTTTTGTATAGGATGTGGGCATACAATTGAAGGTGAAAGTGTATCTGGTGACATGTGACTGTTGTGCAAGGTTGAGATTAGGTGTTGATGAAGCCTTGCTTAGGGACGCTATACTACCTATGAAACAAGAGTTGAATTCTATTGCAGTTTTGACTGGTGAGTTATTGGGTGTGGGGTTAGTGTTGGATTTATGACTGGGATGTAAGATTTCGTTAATGGCTGATCAGAACTTTTTAAGGTTACGTTTATTATTGTTCTGAAATTTGTTATAGTATAGTTTTTATCTTCAGTTGTTTGTTTTTAATATGGTTGTGTAACATTCTGAATGTGTTGAGATATTGTATTTTATATTTCTGCCATTCTTTCCATGCTTTTTTTTCTCTGTCTTGCATTAGCATTCTACTCTTTTTGGATGATGACTCTTTTTGAATGACCAGATTGCATTATTTGCTTTTAGTCTCTTCCTTCTAGGGGTGCAAAGTTCATTTAGGATATTTAGGAAAGTTGTATTGAACTCATATATACCATCATCTAAGGGGAGGAGTTTTAGGATGTTCCAGTTAATTGGTGATAGAGTAGTAATAAATATTTCTGCATTAAACCTGGACATGTTGTCTGTTGTTTTATACACATGTTGTTTAAGCGGATGTGTGAGATGTCTGGTTGTACAGATTGGGAGATGGTTACTGAAAGATCTACCTGTGGTGGTAAATTTGCTATTATCTGATACTAGGATCTGGTCTAATAAGGAATTTGATGTGTTGCTACAATGTGTAGGACTATAAATTAGTTGTGTGAATCTGTATTAATGTATAATGGATGTGATCGAGTTAGAGGTTATGTCCAACCAACTAATATTTATATCATCTAGTAGTGTTTGTTCACATAGAATTGTTAAAGATATCCAATGTAGGGTAAGTTCCAGTGTAGTTGTTTTGTCACCAGGAGGGATGTGAAAGACAATACATATTTGTTTATTTTCATGAAAGTAATAAGAAGCTCTGCTGAACTTCTTCTTCTTCTTTTCGCTTTTTTCCAGGGGCCTTCTTTTCGCTTTTTCCGGGAACGTGTCAATCCACCTGCAGCATGTCTTTGGGATGTGGGAGGAAACCACCAGGAGGAAGGAAACCACACCACAGGGGAAGACATGCAGAAGGCCACCAGAAGAGCACCCAGCGAGGACGACCTCCTAAACCTGTGCTGTGAGGCAGCAATGCACACACACTGCACCACACCGCACCCCAGAAGCTCTGCTGAACTAAATGTTATTAGTTTGTTGCAGAGGGAAGTGTAGCAACTGTTGGGAAACATTAGAGCAATACCGCCATCTTTCCTTTTTATACGATCATTACAGATGATATTATAGTTGGGGATATAATCTCAAAGTCAGTTGTGTTGGTTTTAAGCCAAGTTTCAGTTATACTGAGAGTATTAGGCTTTTGTTCGGCAATGCAGGCATACAGTTCAGCAGTGGTTTTATTTGTTATGCTTATAATATTTATGACAGCAAACGTTAGAGAATCAGGGTGGGGGTAGACCAATGCTGGGTTGGGATAGTGTGTGGAAGGGAATTGTCTTTATGTTGGTTGTGATATGTGGGGCCAGGATTAGGGTGAATATCTCCTCTCATGTGGATTTTAGTATATTGGGGTATTACTGATTCATGTTTGTTGACTGTATTTTTCCACTATATATATTTGTTTTGATTTGAGGTAAATGCAGTTAAACAGTATATATTTGGGGTAAATGTGAAGGGCTAGAATGAGATATGGCTCAGTAGAAGGAGAAAATCAGAGGATATGCTGATGAGTAGCTTAAGTAAGTAAATCGGTCTGTATTTTATCAATGTCAGATAGTGCTGAAGTAGAAATCAGGAAAGAAACAAGAAGTTGCAGGCCTATAAGATATTTAGTGGTGGTAGAGTCTAAAAGCTGGTAGAAGATAGGTAGAAAGGAAGTATTTTCTATGAAGGAAGAGAGTCAGGCTGTCCTGGCATTTTCTGTTATGTTTCTGAAATGTAAGAAATAGAGAGGTTTGAAAGGACAGAGTATGAGGATATAGCTAAGACAGGAAGTGGTGATGATTTATTTAGGGAAAGTAGAAGCTAAACTGTAGAATAATTAATAGGTACTGTTGAGAGAAGTCTGAGCATGAATGGAAATAGTGTAAAGCAGTATGGGAGGGAGAAAGGTTGTTGGGAATGAAGATGAATGTTCGGTGGAAGTTGGGAAATAGGAAAATAGAAATAGGAATGTTTGTATGAGAAGAGTAAAGTTATTTGGGAGCGGGTTAGGGAATGGGCGTCACAGATGAAATGTGTATGTGCAAAGTATAGCAGTAGCATAAGAGGGAGTGGGTGGAATTGGGGATAGGGTAGGGAAGTGAAGCAAAGCCAAGCACAGCAAGGAACATTGTGAGCTTCCCACAGTCAGGTCAATTATTACAGAGAACAATCAGTTTATCATTGATACAATAGAACAGGTTTTCTTTCATTTACTGAATGCAGAAACCAGGAAACTAGGGAGACTAAGTAACTGGTATATACAGTGTAATCTGTTGGTTAAGAGAAACGACAGTGGCCTACTTACTAACTGGTCCTTAGAACATAAGGACTACAGCTTTGGGCAGGGAATGTCACTGCCACTTTCCAGAATAGGACAGGCAAGTATTTGACAAGTTACAGTTAATATACAGTAAGGTTCTTCATCTTAAACTCACTTCCATTGCATGATGACAGTATTCTTAGTGAAACTATTCTAGGGTTGGGCCCTGTGGCAGAGTTCCTGCAATATCGAAGTCAGGGGTGGATCAGGTGACCACTGGCTCTTAATGGAAAGAAAAGAGAAAAACTCTACTAAACTGTAATATTGTATGGAAGCAATAACGTTAATATTTATTCTTACAGATGGAGGAAGGATCATGGTAAGTCAGAACATGAGAATATGGAATATTGGAAGAGTAGAAAGATAAGAAAGTTTATAAATGTAAGGTCAAAATATGTTTAGCAGGAACTATACTGATAGAAAAAAACAATAATACAGCATATAGAGCTGTATAGAGCAAATTATCAGAAAATATCTCAACACTGATAAGCACAATATAATACCATCAGTGTCAGGACAGTACTTACAGAGAAACATCAGAGCAATTAACAAGAAGGCACATAGCAAAACAAGTTTTCTTTCATTTCCTGAATGCAGAAACCAGGAAACTAGGGAGACTTTTTTTTTTTTTTTTTTTGTAGTTTGTTAACCAGGAAAGTTCATTGGGCCAGAGTGACCCTTTTTCAATGGAGGCCCGGGGAGAAAAGCTTTGGCCAAATTAAACAGGATTTCATCTGTGAGGGTCGGCAGCCATAACAGTCTATAGACCAGAATCCATGCTGCTTTTGGGAAAGAACTTGTGTTCTTGTAAGTAATTTGAGAGCTGTTTTGTATATGTTTTTTTCTAGTTTATCATTTGCATTGAATAACATTTATGAAGATTGTATCTGGTGATGATTGGTGTCTATTGATAAGCACTGACACATTTCCAAACTAAATCACCCAAAGATGAAACTGTAATAATAGAGCATTAACAAAGGATTGAGGGTTATTTTACAAAAGAATCCTTCTTGCCTGGGGGGTACAGATTGCTAACTATGAAGGAACATAGATTCCATACAGAGGAAATGTCCTTGCCATTTACTAAGGTACCAGTAAAACTCTGAAAACACAGTTCCCACCATGATATTTCTACTTTACACAGAATGGATTAGCTCCTTAATTCTGAGACATATTTAATACACAATTCATATTAATTTACTTCACCATCTATTTATTTATGATAATAAAAAAGCAATTCAGACCTCTTCATTAGATTTTGGTGGTTGCGGGGATAAAATTCCTGATCGTTGGAATATTAAAAATCAGTATTATTTATTTTAAACAATAGCCTTGACTACAGTTAGGTGGGTGGGATTAACTTTCCATTTTTGCTGATATTTTGTAAATCTATAAATATGTGTATGCACATGTTCTGATTTCTATCTGCAATTTGCTATATCTATAGTGTTAAATTAAGAATCATAGCAAAAAAACACATGTCTGTGTGGAGTTTTTCAGTAAAAGTTTCACTCAGCTCCAGCCTTGTATGGCAGTGAACAAAGAAAACTACATTTGTGGATGTGCCTTTATGGTAATTCATTTAAAATGAGTCTGTGCAATAGCAGTAAATACATATAGTACAACTTCCTATGTGGGCTTCCTAATATTTTTAGTAATTTCATTACATTTTATTTTAACATGGTAGAAATGCTTTTAATATAAAAGAGACAGCATGGTTACAGCTTATTATAAATTGCCTCTTGCACAATGGTGTGGAAAAAATGATTCGGTCTCATTTGTAAACAGTGCATTTATGAAAAGTTTGAATTTCTACACCGGGATTGTTTCCCCTCACCAGAAGTGAAACTGTGAGTTAAACTATTAATGTGGTTGTAGTGAACTGTTTGCACAATCTAGGAAATATTAAATGTATATTTCATACTTATCCTTACAACGTTGAACTTCTGGAACAAATATGCAAACCTAGTTATTTTAAATCATGCTCATGCACTAAAAGAGGTACACATTCATGGAGAATGAAATAATATAATTCACTGTAACCCCCATATATTAATATAATTAACTGTAAACCCAAACATATTAAAGCACTTCTAGTAGGTATTTCATGGTATAATACTCACTGGCAGCATTTAACTCTGCAGTAGAAAGTAGAGAAGGGAATGAAAAGGTGGTGTGCTCTGCTATTCCTTTTTGTGAGGAAAACGTAACAAGAAGTGTCATGCATTGCTGGAAATGTAGTTTTGACACAGACTCTTAGAGGTGGGGGAAATGGTTAGAATGAGGATGTCACGTTTTTGAAAGGGAATTAGGTTTTAGGTAATGAGAGAGTAAGGGTTAATGGTTAGGAGGGTGGTCTGAGTAAGAGAAAAGTGAGGTAAAGGGTGAGGAGCAGTCATTTAATTTTAAGTAGTAACTGGCATTTAGAGGAATCAAATTCTGCAGTGAGCTTGCTGTCCCGCCCTTTGCTCATGTTATGTGTTTTAGAAGATATGTTGGCTGATGGGTTAGGCATGCAGAGAAGAGGGGTTGTGATGCCCCTCTTCTGTTCCCTCTTCTAGTTATTTCTGTTTGGAATGGTATAACGTGGCTGCTTAGTTATAGAAGCGAGAAGTATCACACTGCTTCTAATGGGTAGTTGAGATTAAGTGAGCAGTTGAGTTAACGCTGCTTTACGTCAACAGTAGGATGAAAGTGAGTGGGTAACACTGCCAAATGTAATTTATGTTGGATATTATGACATTTGACTGAACTGAATCAATCATATCTTTTTATCTATTAATAAACAGTTGTCTTATCCTAAATGATGTTGTTATCGCTTGCATGAGGGATCTGAAGAAAAAAAAAACTTTAAGAACACTTGTGCAGGTTTTTTATGAAGTGGTTTTACTTTATTTGTGATTACAAGAGAAAATACACGAGAAAAAGTAGATGAACACAAAAGAAGACAGTAAACAAAAAGAGACATTGCAATAAGAAAAAGATACCATAGTGTTGTAGAATACAGTAACGCAGGCAGGAGGGGAAAGGGTATAGGACTAATATAAAACAACAGTGCATAAAGATGCAGAGAAGAAAAATTAACTAAAGAATAATGACTGCAGATTATTTTTCTTTTACTGTAAGCACATTGTGAGGTAATAGGGATATTGTAGCACAGCGTGGGCTGCAAGTGAAAAAAATATGTGTCTGAGTGCGATTGTGAACAAATTGAATTCCTTGTTAGAGCAGAGAAAAAACAGAGTACAACTACATAAG
Organism: Protopterus annectens; assembly: GCF_019279795.1. NCBI lineage: Eukaryota > Metazoa > Chordata > Ceratodontiformes > Protopteridae > Protopterus > Protopterus annectens. The sequence continues at coordinate 104,311,817 of NC_056731.1, read as the reverse complement.
AAAGAGTGCTCCATTTTGAGGTGATAAATAGATGATTGTGGAACTGCACATACAGAAAGCAGATCAGGGATATCCCATGATTCACCCATTCAGCCTACTCTGGAGTGTTATTATTGATATTAGGATGGCTTATTGACAAATTAACTTTCTGGAGCAAAAGAGCAAGCAAGCAGGTTGACATTCTTTCTAATAAAACGATGATACTGAAATATCGGAGGAAGAAAGATTAAGAAGTACATATGAAACTGTTACCCATCTTATCTTATGTCTGGAAAGTGGGCAAATAGGAAAAGTGGATAAAAGATAGGAGTAGAATATCTTTAACTGGAAAGGACTGCAGGACTTTTGCTACTTAGATAAATGGTAAAAGAGGTGTTGGAATTGGAGACATAAAGAGAGGTGCTGGAAAATGAGGCATAAGAAAGTGAATGATCTCACAACTGGTTGAGCAGAATCATGGCTGAAACAGGTAAAGCAAAGGAGGTGCAAGGTAGTATCATAAAGAAACCAGAAGAGGAATACACAGACAGAAAAAAAGAGTGTCATGAGACAAGAAAGAAAGGAGGTGAATGTGTGAATTGTAAAGCATTTTAAATTCTGTAAATACACTGGTACACATAATAAATAAAATAACTTACATAACATTAAAACATCCATACACTATATAAAACATAATCATTCAAACAAATAATAAATAACTTGTCTGATGATGAACTCAGAGATATTAGCTTGTTTTCATAGTCACAAGGTTTGCACTTGAGAAGCATTTATTCGCAAAGAGCGCCACTACATCTATATGCAAATAAACATAGTGCAGTTTATTCATGCTGAATAAGGAAAAGTAAACATATTCTGTAAAAGACACCTATTTGCACAAAACGTGTGAAGTGCCTCAAAATAAGAGTTAAGTATATACAAAGTTGTACATGAAAGCTGTAGGCTTTGTATGACTTTATATGTGTTCAGATGTTGCGGACAGATGGAGCTATGTGCAGTCAAGCTTGAAAGAATTAAGGTAAGTGGTGGACTTGTGTTTTCAATTTTTTTATAAGAGGGTAGTGTGGGTGGGAAGTCAGTAAGAAGAGGATAAGGGAAGAAGTGCTGATGATGAGTGGTGTCCAGCAAGAGTCCCCAGTCCACAAAGTCTCAAATGTTTCCACTGCCAGGTGGAGTTGCAGTGGAAGACTCAGATTTGAGGGGGTAGGGGCCTGTGGTGGCATGGTGGTCAGATCCAAACTGGAACAGCAAGTCTTCAGCCTGCTAAAGATTTCCCTCAACATTTTGACACCGTCTGTCCATGACCTACTCCACCATATCCTCAACTAAGTCCCAGAGCTGTCAATCAGTGATTCTTATCAGGCTGCCATGTGCCAGGGTACTTATAAGACCAGAGCCAGCTTCCTGGCCCTGTGGGGACATCCCTGGATGGGAGAGGGTGAACACTCCCTAACCTGGGTGTTATGTAGCTGGGCTGCTTCTGAGGATTTTGGATCTGAAAAAAATGAACAAGTGAGAGAGAAAGAAAATAAAAAAGGAAAAAACATACATAATTAAAATAAGAAAAAAAAGTGAAAAATGGGGGGGGGGGGCAGGACAAAAGGGAAAATGCACACAATAAATTCACATATAATGTTATACAGCATTCAGTTTCTTACTTTAAAACAAATGTATTTTTATATCTCTTCATTGAAGTAAAACAGAAGGTAAGGGAAGTGATTATGCATACCTTGTAACATTGATATCAGATGTGCTTATCTGTACTTGGGAAGAATGATCAAAGATGTGCGTATGCTCACTTGGGATCAATGACATGGGAAGTGATTATGCATACTTGGAAAGAATGAACACATTGCTATCAAGTGTTGGTGGGCTTTACATTTTTCAGTCTACTATACTAACATTTGTGAATAATAAGGATTTGTTTGGAATACTGTACTGAAACCACCCTTTAGAATTATTTACATGTAGTAAAATCAGTTAAGGACAACATATTGCATTTAGACATTGCTGTATCTTCTATATTTGGTTGCAGTAATGTACTGTAAGTACTGTAGCCTTCAGTTACCATCTTTATAAATAATTGCTTATATGCAGTAATGAAATCAGTTAAACACAGAATACTTCATTTATATATTGACATATCATATACAGTGGATATAAAAAGTTTACACACCCCTGTTAAAATGCCATGTTTTTGTGATAGAAAAAATGAGACCACAATAAATCATTTCAAAACTTTTCCCACCTTTAATGTGACCTATAAACTGTACAATTCAATTGAAAAACAAATCTTTTAGGGGAAAAAATATAAAAAATAAAAAAAGTACAATAAGCTGGTTGCATAAGTATGCACACCAGTGACGTCTGGTGATTTCAAATCAGAGGGTGGCTGCAGGAGACAGCTGAATGGGTGGGCCAGTGGGAAGGGGTGTGGCCAATTAGAAAGGGGTGGGGCTACGGTACAGTGGGATCAGTGCTGGCCATACTTACCAATTTACATGAAATAAATGCTCAGTCACTCTGGCGCATACTGAATACTCAGCTGAATACACAGCACAGTGTTACATGCATATACAGGTAGTCCAATCAAGACAAAATGAAGTGGAGAAGAAAAAAAATATTTCAATGCATTGGCTACATGACAGCTTACTTAATATCTAGATGGAAACAGAAAGATTGTGAAGCATGACAAAATAAATTACTTTTTAAATACATTGCTGGAATGCCAGTCAAAATCAAGTAGAAAAAAACAAGCAGCACTCAACTCAAAACACTTCTCCTTGCAGTTCTAATTATAATTTATATTCAACTTTATAAAAGTACCAAGTGACATGCTGAAAGTAGCAGTCTCTGGGATACCCCCCAGTCCCCAATTGTAATAACACTTCTTATCCAAAAAAGACCTGCTGCATGACAACTCTACTTGTTTCATGGGCAAAACATGATCAAAGTAAAAAAAATGAACAGCAAACAAGAAACAAGAAACTTCGTAAATACAAACACCCTTGACCAAATAGTGACTACTCCTACCAGAGGATCCAGCTTACTGGATCTCGTGTTCACAAATGTAGGAGAATGGTGTTTCCACAATGTCTTGTCCTCCCTGATAAGGTGTAACCATTAAGTTATCTCCTTCTAAATCAAAATCAGCTCCATAATCCCATTAAAACCAGTAATAGTTAGGAACTATTCCAAGGCAAATTACCTTTTCTTAAGTGATGGTTTTACAAAATTCAATGCCCTTCCAACCCTAAGAATACAACAGCTTATGCTGAATTGCTCTCAGAAACTCTGTACAACCATATCAATGGCTGCATAGAGGCTGCTGTACCTACCAAAAGTAAGCTCAGGATTAGCCCCAAAAACAAACTGCCTTAGTGGAATCCCAAACTAAATATGATGTACATGAAAAGGAAAAAAAATATGGCAAAAACCAGGAAGGTTAATTCCTATAAAAAAAAACTGTCTCATCAAATTGAACAGGCAACAAAGAGGGCTAATTAGGTCAAGCAAAGCCACCATTGAGATTAAGATAACCTTCCAGGTAAAATAAACCATAAGGCCTTCTTCAAGTATGTCAGAAACCTCAATGGCAGCATACAGCAATATGCTGAACTAGTGCTTAATGGTGCCTTATTCACAGAGCTTGGTGATATGGAGAACAAGTTTGCAGACAAATTCAGATCAAACTTTACCTCCCTCTCATCCCAAAACATCCCCCAAAAATACCCTCAAACATAACCCCTTCAACTACAACTATGGAGCACGTACTGGCTGCACAACGTAAAGTCAAGAACCCAGCCCCAATGGGCTCCAGTTACAGAGGATGCCTTCTGAACAATCTAAAATATGACTTATCAGGACCCCTGGAGTCATTATTTAAATATAAACTTAAAAGAGGCTTTGAGCTGCTTGAGTGAAGGACTACAACAGTCATCCACCTTCATAAGGGAGGACTTTCAACAGATCCTGGAAACTAAAGACCCATTATTCTGACTAATCTTATTTGCAAAACCATGGAAAGAATTATGGAAAATAAGAAGGACATTGGCAACATCCAGACACTGGATCCATCACAGTTTGGCTTTGTCAGAGGTAGGTCATGGTTATTGAATCTGGTAGACTTTCAAAAGGGCTCTAAGGCAATTGATGAGGGGAAAACAGTGTACAGTGCATACCTAGATCTAGCTAGGTATTGTTAACAAAGTTACAGAACTAGATATAAACACTTTTATAACATACTGGATAGCTAGCTGCCTCACTGATAGACCCCAGGAGGAGAGGATGTGAGGCCACCTCCACAAAGAGGCAGATCACCAGTGAAGTCCCCCAGGACTCTGTGCTAGGCTCAGTCATCTTTGGCATATAGTTCTCAGATGTCAAAACCATTGTCAAAGGCCTCTGGCTAACCAAGTTTGTAGATGATTGTAAACTAGGAGCAGTCATTGAATTTCTCCAAGATGAGAACACCCTTCGGGAAGGTCTAACACAGAAAATCACTTGGTGCCAAAGCCACAGCTTAAAACTCAATACCAAGAAATGCATTATTGCAGCTATTGAAAAGTTGTCCACCCCAGGTAACTATGTCATCGATACAATACCCCTAAAAGTTGATTCACGGGTCAGGGATCTGGGAACTCATGCATATAGTAACCTAGCTTTTGACCAGCATGCGTCTAAGGTAGTAAGAAAATTCTTCTATGTTGCTCAACTTATAAGCAAGGGCATGGAATCTAGGTCCAGACAGGTCATCATATCACTGTACTTGGCCCTCATCAGACCCGTCATAGAATATAATGCCCTCTTCAGTATGTACCTGATCAGACACATGCAGCAACTGGAACACCTATAAAGGTTCCCCACAAAAAGGATACAGGGAGTAAACACAATGTCCTACTCTAATCACTACAATGCCCTGTCTTTTTATTCAGTATAATACAGACTTCTGAGAGGTGATCTTTGCTGAGCATACAAGACATCCCTGGACACTGTTTTGATGAGCCTTTTTGTATATCTGTAAAACAAGCAACATCAGAAATACTAGATTAAAAGAACTAAATTTTTCTTGCAACATAAATAGGACATGTTGGAGAGACAGATATGTTTCTCAGAGGATTCTCATTCTCAGGGAGAGGCTCCCCATCCATATGTAGCAGAGTTCCTACCTATCCCTATTTAAGTGCAACTTAAGACCAATAGATGGGTAATCGGAAATTCACCCCTCGTCTGGCACCTACGTCTCTGATGGACAGATGAAGTCAATAAATCATCCCTTATATAAATCAAATTTGTGGGTCACATTTGGGTTGCACAATTAAGCTTATAAGGGCCCTAGTGGTTGTTAGCCTAGTATGCACCTATGAACCATTCAATGAAATCACTTCAAGAAATGTTTGTTTTAATGAAATGATGGGCATAATACAATGGCTTTAGTGAATGCTGTAAAGCTGACATTTGTAAATGGAAAATCATTACAGCCGCAGAGAAAATGATTGATTACTGATCACTGAGAAAATCATCTACTTTGATGTCATTTAGTGATTGTGCATACATTGTAGAAATGCAGTGATTTAACTGTGAAATACTGAAGTGGTAAATATGTTTTGTTTGATGAATAATGTGTCTTTACTTGAAGATTGCTGAGTGTCACCAAAGAAAGAAAAATAAGAATATTATGAATACAAGGCAGAAGGATGAGTCTGTTAAACTAATTGATTCACTGTTCTGAATGTATTTACGATAGTGCAGACATTACTGTAAAACAAATTTGGCTTGGCTGGACTGAGATTTTGCATATGTATGCGATTATGGAGTTTATGTCATCTACCTTTTTTATGGGGATGGCAGGCATGCTTTCATTGTTGTGTTGTTTTTCTGATGATTACATCAAACATTTTGTTGTGTATGATTGTGGCATATTTTCTTATGTGCAGTAATGATGCAAAACAATGGATCTAGGCACAGAAAGGACAACTTTCACCATGGGGAAAACCCCATCCTCATGGCAGCCATTAGAACATATGGCAGACATCTGTTTGGTAAAGGGGGGCTCAAACAAGTTGGGAGGGCAAAAGCCACGAATCACATTGTAATGGACATTAATGCGGTCAGTGGAGGAAACTGTATATTAACACAGTGCAACAAGAGGGCAAATGATATGGTAGAACATGCTAGAGCCAAGGTGAGGCAGAACGCATACTAGTACTGGAAGGGCCCTCCAACATTTAGTCCTTTAACACTAGATGAGGAATACCTCCTCTACATCTGTAGGGATAACTATGGCACAGAAGATGATGGCACTGGAATAATTACAGGTGGTATGAACAATGTCTATTATCAATGCCTGCAGCAGCAACACCTGTCTGCGCAGGAAGGTTGATTTAAAACAGTAACATTTATTTATATAGAAAACTGAATGCTGACATGGAATTATTACATTAATCACATAGCAATTACTATTAACAACTGAACCTTCTACATCTACACAGAATCTCAATGAAACCTGTGTGCATGGTGAGTGTCCCCCACACTTCCTTAATCAGCATCCATTAGTGTATGCTATTTCTTTATTAGCAATGCTTTCAAATCATGTTTTGCAGGGACAGAGGTGGAAACAAGCAGCTCAACTATACCAATAAATTTGAGGAAATACACAATAGAATGTCTGTTGAAGATGACAACATAATTATAATTATGAGGCAACCTGAGGAATGTGGCATCTAAGTCCCCAGGTTTAATGGCAGGATATCGTACCCCACAACATGTTAGTAACTCTGCAGGAAGCGTTGCTGCATCACAAAGTTAAGCATATGCTGACATTACATCCACACATGCACAGGGGGAAAACCCATGCACTTCTATACCAGTATCTCCAAACCCAGGCAAACACCTTCTGGATGATGGCAGACATTCAGATGTAAGAGTGTCTACAGTGCCACCTTTACAAAGGAGAGTCAGCCACAGGAATATGTTACAGTTACTCCAGGAAAAACATGAAGCATTGGCTGCTCAACAGCAAATGATGCCATGACATTGTTAGCACTCAGAGCACTGTCACAGAGAGTCACCTGGAAATGGTTAGAGTCCTCCAGGGTATGTGTGAGGATTTCCAGAACCATATAGAAATAGCGGTGAGTAGGGATAACGCCATGATTACACTGATGATTAGTGTGGTGGCGCACAAAACATCTGTGGCCATTTCCATTCATACACTAGTCAGAACTTGACTCAAGTAGGAGTCAGTCTTGGAAGAGGAACAGGACAGTGTACTGTCTGGACACATGAAGGTATGTTACATGAGACTGCAAATGCTTTTCAGGAAAGTAATGTAACTAGTTGGGGGAACAAGTACAAAATATTTCATGCAAGCCACATCAGCATTCATCTACACCTATCACAACCTCTCATTTGAGGTAGCAGCACTGGTCCTGCAGCACTGTCAGATCAGTGTCTGCAGGATCATCTGCATCACGTAGGTCATGACACTGGACCAGCTCACAATCCAGCTCTTATGACAGTCTCTCTTCAAAATCACTTGCACCATCACCTAGTCTGTCTTTATGAAATATGCATGACAATTCTGACCTTGACCTACTGTGATTTGAGTGTGATATTTCTGTTACTTAACAATCTCTCCTTCAAAAACACGGGTCAGTATTTAACTCAAAGGGAAATAAGTTATTAAAAATGGGGGTGGGGTACTTAGGGCACTTTGTAACGGTATGCATCTCCTGCAATGGTGCTGCTTAAAACCTCATGGGACTGTGGAAAGAAAGTTATATGACATGACATAAAGTTGCAGTGATTAACATCATTAATGCTGTATGGATTGACATTGTTACAGCTGGTTGTTACCTACAACTTATAAGTACTGCTACACAAGTTTTCAGGGAAACACAAATAAGAAAATTACAGATTAAAATGAGTATTCTGCCATGTAAACAAACACTGCTGCCACTTCACTCTGACCACTACACAAATAATGATATTTTTGTCTCTTGAGCCCACAGATTATTGTGTATTGTGCAGTACCTCAACAGATAACGTGGGTCAAACTGAAAAATAAACATTGCATAGTATACAAAAAAATGTCGATATGTCTTTGTTCAATTGCAAGGTATGAACTAATGATATTACTGAATTAACACTTTTTACTAAATGTATCACTTCAGGACATTCAGTATGAGCATAGTTATGTACACCATCTGACTAGAATTTATTCTCCAAAACAGTTAAAATGTGATTAGTAGCTATATATTGCTTTACAACATCACTGAGCAGGAATCGGTGAGCAATCAGGCATTACTTTTACAGGCAATAATATGAATAACTGTTTTGAAATAAAACATGAATTATTTGAAGATGAGAAGGAATATGAAATAAATAGTGACAATAGACCATACACCACGCAGCATATCCCACACATATCACTACATGCATCAATTATACTCTTATGTGTTTTTTACAAGAAAGGAAATACTTCCCTGAATGTCATGGTTCATAGTTCTGCACTAGATGCACCTTCTTTACCTGTGCAGCCATATGCCATGCACAAGCCTACCACATGGAGTCCCTTACTACTGCAGCCAGCTGGTCACTGTTAGTCATTGAAGGAATGGAACAAGGAGCTGCAGTGACTGCATAGATCACTTCACCACCAAACTGGCACATGATCATGTTGTGTGAATGCAACATGCATTAAACAACTAGTATGTAGTAGCTGGGTCATACTAAAGGGTACCCACAGACTGATCAAGGCACCAAAAATGGCTGTTCAGGCAGCCAAAGACCATCACAGTGACAATACAGGTCTCTGGAACAGAGCTGTGTTAAAGTTATCTTCTGTAGCTCCATTTCAGTTTCTCACTGGTTCATGAGCCATGGCTCCAGTGGATATCCAATAACACCTGAGAAAAGAGAGAGAGAGAGAGAGAGAGAGAAATAAAAGGGAGAGAGGGGTAACAAAATAAAGAAAAAGTATTTTAGCATTAACCAATGCATTTCACCATGAGTGACAAATTAAATAAAATAGAAATAAAACAGTAAAATATTATTCCACTTACCAAAAAGATATATAGGAATCATGCACAATGCCAGGACACTGGACAGAGACACTGGTGATACACCTGCATGCATCACACATTTCCTGACAATTGATGGAATGGTGGCCCTTCCTATTGTGGTACCACTCCCCATGGACTAGATGGGGCCCTAAGTACAACATGGGTGCAATCTATTACACTAGGGAAACATGACACCTCATAAAAGGCACTTATAATCCTGGCTCGGTCCTGAGGTGACACAGGAAACAGATGTACTGATCCATACCTGTCAGGTGTACATCCATGAACTGCTGCAGTATCCTCAAGGTAGAAGCCTGTGAGATACCCAGCATGCCCCCAGTCTGCCCCTAGAAGGTCCCTGTGGAAAGTATAGTGAGGGCTATACATGCCTCACTATCCATAGGGATAGGAATTCCATGCTTTCCTGCAGTACCCTTATGGAGGTCATACATGCTCACTAAGACCCTTATAATATCCTTATCCACTTTAATCCTATCCCGTATCTCCTGATTAACAAAATATTAATGTGTTATTCTCTGCTTATATCTCCACTTGCCTGGCTGGCAAGAGCTGCTGGGCCCAACCGGTTTTGGCTCAGCCAAGACAAGCAGCTCTCTATGTGAAATAGCAAAACTAGCAGCAGCAACAGCTTCTTCATGGACTACAAAGTAGATAGAATAGCTGAGACTCCTCTTTATATAATGAATCTGCAGACAGCGTGGAAAACTGTGAAAATTCAAATATCAATCACAAATAAGTGAGGCAGTGTTTCATTAGCATACACTGTTTTGTATCATTTCTCATTTACATCTCATTATAACTTCAGTTGCTTATGCTTATTTGCAGCAATTGTACATTAGCTTAAGTAGCCTCTCTGAATCATGGCTTATCTGTGCTCTTCCTTGGACATTGAGGATACTCATGCTTTTACATTATGAGAATGAATAACACGCATTAACTTCCAGCTGACAATAGAAAATACATCTCCTACCTCTACAAAAATTATCACAACCACCACTCTCATCCAGGCTGGGCTTTTCTAAAACATGAAATTCAGTTTTCTTTTTTAATCTTTACACATTTGACTTTGATTATCCCTGCCTTTAATGAGCCTAACATCTTCAAGTGTTCTGTCCAATGACTATAATGTGATCCTGCATTAAAACTGCTGCAGGCATAGATTTCAGAAGGCAAATCCTTTATGTAATTGGACAGACAAGTCTCCCTGCACAAGAAATCTCATTTAAGAAGTCACATAAAAGTTAAGCTTGGAGGTATAATATGTTAAACTGGGATATACAAGATGAAAAACTTTTAGACTTGAGATATTTGCATAAATTAAATCAATGATTTCATAACCTGGCTGACCTTTAAATCAAATTAAACAAACTATAAATCAATGAGCAAAATATTGCACACTACATTTTCTTTAACTCATTTATCAATGCTTACATATGAAGCACACATCATATACCACTGCAAGATACCAGATCTTTGTAATAGTTTTGGTAGAAAAACAAAATACAAACACTAAGCAGTAATGTTCTATGTTTGGTCTAGTTTAGTTAAAATGCAAGCCCCCATTAAAGCTGAACTAGTCTTACCAAACAATGCTGTAAAGTTACTCTGAAAGGTGTTGTTTTGGCAAACATGCCAGATGTAACACATAATTTAGCTTTCATGCCTTTTAATTTCCCTGTGTCTTTCCCTCACCTGATAGTCCATTAAATTAAAAAAGAAGACAGGAGATGCAAAGCTCCTAAAAACAGAGCTATCCAGGAGGTTCCCTACAATCATCAAGGACTCAGGTAGTTCTCCAATTCTTCAGTGGAAATGTTAAAATAGCACATTAACAACAGGTCTGCAATATAAGCACCGATTAAAGCCAATTATCCCAGGTCAGTAGACAACTGCTGATTAAGGTAAATTTTTGAGCAATGGTGCACATCTATAGAATGACCAGAACTCTGAAGTAAGTCAGTAACTGCATAACTGAAACTTTCTATCCAGTGTTCTTAAACATGCTTAGCTTCCTTTGCAGAAAAGTCCAACGTGAACAGTTAGAATATATGAACAAAACTCAAAGGCATTGTTCTGGAGTCCAGTCAGAACACCACATCGTTCACACAAATATCAATACAAATTCCAGTACGTGACAGCTTTCCTGACACTTGTACTAGGGTCCAAAATAGCAAAAAAAAAAAAAAAAAACTAGAAAGAAGTCCCAAAACAATTGGCTTCCCTACACAAGCTTGAGGTGAAATCGCTCGTGTCAGTACCTTGCAAAAAATAAATTAAATAAAATTAAATTAAAAAAAAAAAGATTTATAGCATAACACTGACTGTTTTTTCCTACTGGAAATCAGTGCAGTGTGAGTTCTAATTGTGTGCCAGCAATGATTTTTTAGGGAGATTTCTGCCTTCTTTGAGTTGGTGTGACCATGGAGTTGGTATATACTGATTGCCCCCTACAAAAAAAACAAAAAAAACAAGAAAAAATGATTTTTTGCCCTTTTAGATGTCAGGAATTTTTTTCATTCTTTCTGAGTGTCAACGTTCAGGAAGTTGGAATTTCATAGTGCAACCAATGCAATTATTTAGCTATGAGTCAACAGCAGAGACCTGAATGGGTAACTGGGGAATGTAGTCCAGTGTCTATTAAAAGCTGCAACAACTTGCCCTACTAATAAATAGTAGTCACCAGTGAGGCTGATTGCATAGCCGAACCCATGGCCACAGGGAGCCCCCAATTATCTCCCCATGTATGAGGACCCCCACATAAAGCAGCTGTGGGTTTCTCTATCCCTTCCGCTCCTTGCCTCATTCATTCAGCTGTATAGTGTCATTGCGAGATTCCATTTTTTTTTTTCTGAAAGAACTTGCTTCCTTGACTGCTGCAGCCAATCAGGTCCATTGCTTCACTTGTAAGCTGCACTCAGTCAGCTCTGCTTCAATGAAGCAAAGGGCCTGATTGGCTGCAGCAGTCAAGGAAGCAAGTTCTCATTTCCTGATTGGCTTTGCTGTTATCTGTTGTCTGTTGGGTCAGTTCTATTGATTATCAGCGTTAGGCACACCTCTGAACTGCCCAGATTTTTAAGAAAGTCCAGATTTTTGCTTCATATTTTTGGTTTGTTCTTCATAAAATTTGTTATTTTCTTATAAATCAATGAGTATTGAAGTCACTAAATAATGGCAGACATTCAGTTTCAGACTTTATATCCTTCAGAAAATGTATGCTAAAGCAAAGCTTGAAAGCAAGTTTGTAAGTTTATACGAGCAATATTTAAAAAGTGTCCCTATTTTTAAGCCTCTGTGCCCCCATTATTTTTGGCTTTGTCCAGATTTTGGTACTGTGTCTGGTACTCTTATCTTTTCATTCAGCTCAATGCTCTTACTGGGTCTTGTATGTGAGGCTCACACCTTTGCATGCATGTTCCCAAGACTATGGAGTGAGGATGGATGGAGGATGCAAGTTTTCTTGGAATGACAGTGGGACCAGCAAAGCAGGTGTATTTTAACTGCCCTTGTAAGGCCAATTTCTAAAATATCTGAAAAACTGCATTTTAAGGACAAGTTAAAAGGGCTGAACTGCTCTGGTCTGTGTGTAGGAGAAGCAAGCAGAGGATTAGTAGCAGCATTCTATCAACTGCAGAAAATAAGTCGCTGGGTTTATTTTTAACTTTTATTTTTTGCTGGGGGAGCAAAGAAACCTATGGAGAAGATTTTATAATTTTTTTTTTGCAGAGTTCTTATACTAAGATGATTTTGTGGGGTTGTAACATTTTTATTTTACCTTTGTCCAGAATTCTGCTAAGAGATTGAGGAAGGAAGGCTTGTCTGTAATTATGATCCAAATCTGATGTAGTTTTTTTAGCTAGTGTTGCATAAGAATATTCATTAATGCATTTTTGTTTTGTGTACAATTGTGCTGAAATATTGGTAGTGGCGGGATAGTGGCTGTGAGAATGTTGCAGAATGTACAGTGGTTGTTTTAGTGTATACTAATGCAAACCCTGTTATACTAGTATTGTGTATGCCGGCAATGTTTACAACTATCCCTGATGGTACACCTTTGTTCTACGATAATATTTTGCTTTGCTGGAGTTATTGTGCTGAGAGGTTGGTATGGGGGTTATTGGCTATGAGAATGTTGTGCAATATTCAGATGTTTGCATGGTATTTGTCTCTTTTCATTAAAACATGTGGGGTCACGCAATGTATTTTGCTGCAAAATCTGTTATTCCGGCGTATTTGTTTGCTCATACGCACATGGTTTTTTAATGTTATGCCTATGTGTTTTTATTTTGCTTTCACTTCATCCAGATTTATTGTGCTGAGACAATGGGGAGTAGGGACTGTGAGAATTCTGCAGAATGTACTGACTGATGTCTTAATGCATGCCAATGCAACTCCTGTACTACTATCGAAATTGATCATAGCATAGTTTCAAACTATCCCTGATGTTACGCCTTTGTTCTGCAGTTTTTTGTTTTTGGTTTTGTCTGGAATTGTTAAGCTGAGAGGTTAGGAGAGGGGTATGGACTGTGAGAATGTTTCACATTGTTTAGATGTTTGACCTGTATTTTTGGTCTGTCACTCATCAAAAATGTGGATTCACACAATGCATGCTACTGGAAAAATCTGTTATTCTACCATCTTCATTAGTTCATAAGCAGGGTGTTTTAAACCCCTAATGTTACATCCTTGTCTTGTTTGTTTTTTTTATTTTATTTTTTACCTCCTCTAGAATTGTGCTGAGACTTTTGGGGGGACTATGAGAGTTCTGCAGAATGTACTGATTATTTAATGAACGCTAATGCAATCCCTGTTTACCAATATCTTTCTACGTTTATCAAAGCAATGTTTGTAACTATCCTTGATGTTACACCTTTGTTCTGCAGTTATTTTCAGCTTTGAAATTATGCTGAGAGGTTAGGAGGTTGGTGGGGACTGTGAGAATGTTGTGCAATGTCTAGATGTTTGTTAGTTTTGGTCTGCTCATCAAAAATGTGGGGTCACACTACGCATGCTAATGCAAAATCTTATTCTAGCATCATTATTAGTTCAAAAGTCCAGTATTTTAAATTCTTAATTTTCAGTCTTACTGTAGTAATGTCATCATCATGTGTGGGTGTCTATGTCCTGTGTGCGAGTCTGTGTAGCTGTCTGTCTTGTGTCTCTGTCCTGTGTGAGAAAGTCTATGTGGGTGTCTTTGTATTCCTCTGTGGGACTGACTTGACTCCCTTGATGAAGTCCAGAGGCTCGTCATAATTTTACAATATTGCTGCTAAATGTCAGTCAATGTATGTATGTACATCTGTGAGTGGCTACTTTGCTGTGGTACAGGGGCCTGCCATAATGTAATATTGGTACTAAATGCCAGTCATTGTGTGCATATACCTCTGTGTGTGTGGCTACCTTACTGGAGTACAGGGGCTTACCATAATTTATTGATACTAAATTTTATTTATTTAACATTTATTGACCAGGAAAGTCTGACTAGGACAGAGTCTATTTTCAGCAGAGGCCCAGGGAGAAACACTGCAGAAGCATGTCTTCAGAATGTGGGAGGAAACCCACGCAAACACAGGGAGGTCATGCAAACTCTGCACAGAAGGCACCAAGGCTAAGAATCGAACCTGAGAACCTCTTGCTGTAGGGCAACATTAACTGTTGCACCACTGTGCAGTCCCAGTCAGTGTGTGTGTGCAACATTGTGAGTGGCTACCTTGTTGAAGTACAGGGGCTTGTCATAATTTATTGGTACTAAATTTTATTTATTTAACATTTGTTGACCAGGAAAGTCTGACTAGGACAGAGTCTACTTTCAGCAGAGGCCCAGGGAGAAACACTGCAGAAGCATGTCTTTGGAATGTTGGAGGAAACCCATACGAATGCAGGGAGGACATGCAGACTCCACACAGAAGGCACCTCAGCTGAGAATCGAACCAGAGAACCTCTTGCTGTGGGGTGACAACATTAACCACTGCAGCACTGTGCAGTCCCAGTCAGTGTGTGTGTGTGTGTGTGTGTGTGTGTGTGTGTGTGTGTGTGTGTGTGTGTGTGTATATATACCATTGCGAGTGGCTAGCTTGCTGTGGTACAGGGGCTTGCCACAATGTAACATTGGTACTAAATGCCAGCCAGTGTGTACCTTGACATTTCAAGTCTTTTTAATGGTCTGAATGTAGTAACACTACACAGTGACTGTTAAATGGTGCTGCATGAGCTTGATAGGGAAGGAGGAATGACTGCAATGTGGTCACACTTTTTATATTCTCCTGAGAAGGGCCTCCAACTTGAAATTTGCTGGGGGCCCCCAAAATGCTAACACTTTTTAATGTAAGCAGCATGGTGAGGATGGCAATATCTTTTGTGACTGAGACAAGATAATGATAAAGGTTATTCAGCGCAATCTCATCTATAGTACAGCATGCAATTATCAGCTGTCATGCATTAATCAACACAGACACAGACAGACTCAGACATACAGACAGACAGGCAGACACACACACACACACACACACACACACACACACACACATATAAATATATATATATATATATATATATATATATAAATATATATATATGCATGCACACATACACACATACACGCACACACAAGCACATAGACAGATGTATAATCACACCAGAAACACGAGTGTGTATATCCAAATCAAAGGATAAAAAGGTCACACAGACAAACCATTCAGTAAAAAATGCAAGAAAGACCCAGCCAGGCTAGAGTCTTCATTGTGTAATACCTAAAATCTTCTATAGGGAAGGCACATAGGACAGAGGCAAATGACCCCTTAAGGACAAACAGTGTTTTAGCCACAAGTTATACTTATGAGATCACTAAAAAGACTGAAACATGAAGACTCTTGGCTGGGTCTTTCTTGCAGTTTTCACTATCGAAACATATATATATATAGATAGATCACTATCACTTCACTGACAGTTCAAATCTCCGAAAACGATATGGCCAAGACCATATCGCCGAAGATTTGAATTGCTGAAAAAGTGATAAAAACACAGAACAACTTACCACTACATTTTTGCAGGGGGGCAAACCCCCCTGCACCCTGCACACCCCCCTATAACTTAAATATACCAACTCCTCGATTGTACTACAGTGAGGAAAATGGCTAATCCTGGGTTCCACACTGTATGGTAATCTCAATACAAAATTGCCGGCAATTTGAATCTTCGGTGATATGGTCTCGGCCATATCATCTTCGGAGATTTGAACTTTTGACAATGTGATAGGGGGTCATATATATATATATATATATATATATATATATATATAGATATATATATATATTATACATATATATATATATATATATATATATATATGTATATATATATATATATATATATATATATATATATATATATATAGATCCATATCACTTCCCCGAAGTTTGAAAACTCCAAAGACCATATGGCCGAGACAATATCTCTGAAGTTTTGAAACTCCGAAACAAAAATAAAAAACAAGAACACGAAACAAAAAAATGTACCCCCTGCACCCTCACACCCCTTGCTACTTAAATATACCAACTCCAAGATCACACTACAGTGAAGTAAACGTCAAATCCTGAGTTTCGCACTATATGGCGATCCCAATACAAAGTGTTCAGAGTTTCAAAACTTCGGAGATATGGTCTCGGCCATATGGTCTTCGGAGTTTTGAAACTTCGGGGGAGTGATAGGGATCCATATCTCTATAGCTATATCTATATATCTATATATATATATATATATATATATATATATATATATATTTATATATATATATATAAATATATACAGAGAGATCCTGCCTGCTTAATTTGGACGAATGTAGATCATGCAGAACAAAATATTGTTATTCTGATCATTTATCAAGGAGATATAGGATTCAATTAGCATGTTAAATGTTTTCTACCTGTCATCTAGGAATCCTTCGTTCTGGCTTGTGACTAAATTTAACATACCAGCATCATAGATACCTGCTCATTCTTTGAAGGGCATCTCTTGTTTTCTCAGAATAAATGAGTCATGTTCTAGCTGCTCTCCACCCAAGTAATCACCACCATTAAGGAAATTTCAGTGTTGAGTCACTTTTCTGGCAGTTTATTTTCATTGCTTCCAAGTGAATAGGACTTTTCTGGGAAAAAGTTTATATTTCAAATACAGGTGGAAATTTTCAGTTAATAAATTTTAGATGGCACACCTCCTCACTTTGTTGTATTCATAATGCTGTACTTCACATCTAGGATACTACAGAATGTAAACTATTCTGAGCTCTCTTTATTCATACACTTCTTTCCTCGTGTTACTTCCTTTGTTGCTTAGTGTGAGATCTGAGGCAAAATTGTAGCCCTTCCTTCTCCCACAGAAGGGAAAGAATCTGTCATGCTGTGTCATGCTCCTCTTTTGCAATATATAACATAATGGATAAGTGCACTTGTATGCCCTAGAACACTTACATTTCTCACTCTTCCCAGCTGAAGGATACAGGTTTGTAAATTGTCACTATGCTATGTTTATCTTCCTTACTGCTGTAATATTGTGTGCTGTATAAACATGTGTTTCCCTATGATATGATTTCTTTCACCTTACCTGTCTATATTAGATGCTCATAGAACAGAGGTTCCTTCTTCTGAATCATTTCTCTTGCAGTACATATTAATTTGTAGACAATGACTGCAGATAGTGGTCCTCGAAGAAAGACAGTGATGATTCATCTCCACCCCATACACTTATCCCAACAGTAGTGTTTTTATTACAGGATATTTTGTTCATCTTTGTTGGTGACAGCATGTCCCAATAATGCTGAATGCCTGATTTTCTTGACCAATCAAAGCTGTATACTAAGCCCACCCAATGGAGATAGCCCCTGCCCCAGGCCTTCATACAGTTTTTATATTTGGATCCCTAGTTTGTCCATCCTATTGTTGATAGCCATTCTCTGTAATTAGAGTGGGTGGGTGACCCAATCCTCTTTTCAGTCCATTGTGGTGTCATTCCTTTGGTATTAATGGCACTGGCTTTTGTGCACTAGGGAACTGAGTAAGAAGCCTTAATTCTGGTTCCTTTATGTAACCTCTTTTATCATCTTTCCCTGGTGAAGTGAAGAGTGGGTGCTATAACATTTATAACATCTTTGCCCTCTCATGATGTCCCTGCATATGCCTTATTTTAGACACAACATTCATACATCCAGCTTTAGCTAGGTGTTGTCAGAGTAATGGCCTGTGTCCCAACATCATGCCATAAAAAAGAGATGACCCTTTCCTACTCATCTGAAAAATACTAAAAAAATGCATGCACCTCAAACATACTCAATGTTTTAAAATGAATATCCATTAAAAATATGTCATTTGGTACACTGCCATGACAAATTTAAATGCATGCTCCCCCCGTAACATAGTATCATAGTTTATATACATTACATTTAAACATCCAGCTTACCCCCTTCCCTTAGCAAGTACTGCTTTCCCATAACCAGGTATTTAAACCCAGTAAACCTACCATTGTGTTTTTGAAGGCATGAAATTAGATTTTTCATGGCAGTGTCAGATCTGATTCATGTCTGCCAGATGGCAGA